>NC_056745.1:821337950-821340450 GCF_019279795.1 Protopterus annectens
GGGGTACACACCCCAACCCCCCAACTTGTTGTCCGGAGAAGTGAAGCTGGGATATAATTAACCACAGTGAAGAAAGACTTGGATGGAGAAAGTGGAAATCCAGAGAGATCTACAAACAAAACCTGTTTGCTAGCAGCACAAAACTGAGTAAAAGACTGAGTTAAGCTTATTTTCTGTAGTTCTGGTTAAAATCCGAGCACTTTTTTGTTTGGAAGTGCTTGAAATTTAATTATATTTGTATATAATAATAAGAGTAGTGGTCTTAGCTTATTTAATCTTCTACGGCATATATGAGAAGATGAGAAAAAGTGAGAAAATGCTTGAAAATATTAGGAATATTTTCAATGGATGCAAGTTGCTATCTGACTGTGTGAATTCACATATGGTGAACTGTAACTTATAGTTAGGTATATCAGGTGTAGATTAAGTTGCATGAGGTCAAATATGCCTGATACTTTCATTTACAATGTTACATATCTTGTTGATGTAATATACACTTTCCAGTTCAAACTGCAAACACAATGAACTTGGGGGAAAAAAGAAAATTCATAGATTTTATTACTTTTTTTTCATTTCTCTATTAATGCAATAGAATCTTAATGTATATTAATAAAATATCAATCTACTTCTGAATTACTTCTGTACTTTTACTTAATTGCTGTTTTTATTTTGGAGTTATTTGTCTATTTGTTCAGCAATGGGGAAAATTACTTTTTTATATAGTGGGCAGTTGCATTTTCATGCAATTTTACTTTATTTGTAATGCTTAAAAATGCAGTTTACAAAATGAATAAACAAGCAAAGAAAAGAAAAAAAAAACAAGTGCCTAAAAATTAATACAAATAAATAACCATGGCAGTAAAAAATAAATGTAGCCCAGAGGCAATTACAAAAAGCTGATAATCTTGTAATGTTTTCCAACTTTCACAGAACAATAAAACAAGGCCTACATGATACTGAATTGGAGTTCTGGAAAAAAACAAGAACAGTAAACAGAAAGAATCAATGAACCAGTGCACATGTTTTGCTTTAATGAGAGACTTATCCAGGGATTCATAGGTTCATAGGTTGGTACTAGGCTATCAGCCCTAGATCCTATACAAATCTAGCCATAACAATTCCCTGGATATTTCTTCCCAGACTATTTACTTTCCTGGACCCCTATCTACGGCTTATGCTAAAATGCCTTCATCACATGACATGTTGATTTGTGATTCAGAGACATATTAGCTGCAGTGAGGTAAGGCCTCAATATCCAATGCTTTGCATGCCTCTGAATCACATTTACTACAATGACATACAGATTATTGCTGATCTACATGACATTGTAATAAACTGCTACTTGAGTTGGCAGTGGCATTCCTCCCAGTCTGTCCCCCATGTACACAATGCCCCCCCCGCCCCCCCCCACACACACACAAACACACACACATGCACGCACGCACACACCACAGTCCCTGTACTTGTCCCTGACCTGTGTGCTTTCTTGTGCTTCACCCACCCTTAGTCCCCATCCTGAGGTTACTGCAATTAAGACAGTGACATTTTGAATGTATTCTTGGTGTCTAGTGTTTTCATCCACCACCCACAAACCCAGTACTTCTGTCAGTGCCATTATGATACTTACAAGTTAGAGTAATCCCTGTTGTCTAGTGAATCCCCACCACCACAGAGCCACCTAGTGATGTCAGTGCTATTATGTCACTTAAGTAAATATCCTTGGTGTCTAGTGGTTCTTCCTACCCCCCAGATCCCAGTATCACAGTTCTGCAGTTGGTTGAATATAGCCTACCTCAACATGGTTGAGATGGCTGTGCTGATCTATATGGTCAAGCGAGTCCTTGAATCACTTGGCATTTAGATGTCTTCCTGGAGGTGATTCTGGGGGTGGGAGAAGATATGGGTAATTAGTAGATGCCTCTTCCCTGACTGCCTCATTAGTATTCAGCACAGTTTTGGGGCTAACCCTACATGGTGCTGCATGTCTTCATGCCAGATCACCATGCAACACCATATTAGGGCAGTTGCTGAAATGGAAAAAGGTACCACAATGTGTACAAGGAAGTATATACATCACGGTTCCTTAATGAGTCAAAGCTGTAAAAAGGTGGAGTTAAGGGTGTAGCAGCATCAAGCACAAGGTGATATGGGGAGCAACTGACACTCTTGAAGACATACTGATCACTCCACAAACATGAAAGAATTTTGGTAAGCTGATTGTGTCTGCTTAAATGACTGACAGCTGTTAAAATGACAGCCAGTCGCATGTTACAGTGCCTGAAGAAAGTAGCTATTACATATTCAAATGACAGAGTAATAAACTTTCTCGAGGTTTCTGCATATTTTAGCAAGGAGTAGATAAGAATGATGGACAGTAATGTTTGACAATAGCGGTAGCAAGTAGCTATTATGTATCAACATAATAGCTGTTAGCTACAGCATAGCAAAGTTGCTTGAATTCCTTTCCTTAGCAATGAGGTACAGTGTTGTGTACATAATT
>NC_056745.1:821345450-821360450 GCF_019279795.1 Protopterus annectens
TACCAGAAGTATATCCCTCATTGGTAAGATCAGACCATAAATTAATTTCACTGCATATCCACATCCCGACCCCACCCCCAGCCCAGAAAACCACAGTGAAAAACTTCTCAAAAGTGAACTTCACACTTCTCAAAACCGAAGTGGAATCCTTCAAGGCCCCAGGGCCAGTGGAAACTACGGCCCAAACTGCAGAATCCTATATAAACTCATTCTATGGATATCTCCAGGAATGCATGGATCATGCTATCCCAAACAAAATCAAGACCCAATCATCCAAAGGCAGGCATGCAGTCTGGTGGACCCTAGTCATAAATAAACTGTACAACAGAAGGAGAAAGCTACTACATGATAGAGCAAAATCCCTAAAAGGGAAGGCATCTCTGATCAGTACTAGCAAAAAATTACGATCCCTCATAAAATCCTCCAAGGACAGCTTCGAGAGAAAAATTGCACAGGACACTAAAGACAATCATAAGGCTTTTTTCAGTTATGTTAGGAACCTGGGATGCAACTCCCAGACTTGTTCTGAGTTGATTCTAAATGACAAAAAATACACTGAACCCACAGACATCGCCAATATCCTGGCAGACAGGTTCAGTGCAAACTTCTCCACCCCCCCCCCCCCGCCAAAAGAGCAAGTATCTATCCTGGCAGAGTGCAGCCTCCCAAACATCTCTGATGCTCAGGTGAAGGCCGCCCTCTCCAAAGCAAAAACACTGCTTCCATGGGACCAGATGGCATCCCGGGTTGCATCCTACATGAACTCCAAGAAGAACTAATCCCTCACGTAAAACTGCTGCACAATCTCTGCCTCACTACAGGATATGTGCCCAAAGAATGGCGTACAGCAACAGTGGTCCCACTCCACAAAGGTGGCGCCTCTGCGGACCCTGGAAACTATCGCCCCATAAGCCTGACTAGCCTAGTCTGCAAGGCTATGGAGAGGATCATCATGGAACTCATAAACAAAGACATTGGGGACCTACAGACACTAGATCCTACCCAATTTGGCTTTGTCAAGGGCAGATCCTGCCTTTTGAACTTGGTCGACTTCTTCGAAACAGTCACCAAGGCCATAGATGAAGGGAAGATAGTCCACACAGCCTATCTGGACCTCACAAAGGCATTTGACACAATACCCCACTCGGGCATCATAGATAAGCTATCCAGCCTAAATATAAACCCCTATGTCACAAGATGGGTCGCAAACTGGCTCAAAGACAGAACCCACAGAGTCAGAGTTGCTGGAGCCATGTCAGACTCGAAACCGGTCACAAGTGGCGTCCAACAAGGTTCTGTCCTGGGACCTCTCTTGTTCTGTATTTACTTTTCTGAGGTACAGGCCAGTGTGGGAGGACTATGGCTAACCAAGTTCGCAGATGACTGCAAACTGGGCGCCATAATCAATTCTCCAGCTGACACAAACATCCTTCAAAAAGGTCTCACAGAGACGGATAACTGGTGCCACAGCCATGGTCTAAAGCTAAATGCCAAAAAGTGTATAGTCATACCCTTTGGCAAAAACAATGTGCCCACAAATTACCACATAGGTGGTAACCTATTAAGTACAGAGAAAGTAATTAGGGATCTGGGACCCAAGTTGATAGCAATCTCTCCTTTGACAACCACATTACCAAAGTGGTTAGAAAGACCTTCTACATAGCCCACCTCATCATGAAAGGATTCACATCTAGATCAAGAGAGGTAATCGTGCCCCTTTATTCATCCCTCATCAGGCCCATCATAGAATACAATGCCCCCTTTGGGATGTACCTTACCCGACACCTGCAGCAATTAGAAAGACCCCAAAAGTACCTCACCAGGAGGATCAAGGGACTCAAACAGATGCCATATGCTGCTCGGTTAAAAACTCCAGCTCTACTCAGTTGCATACCGCCTACTTGAGGCGATCTATGCCTGACATATAAAGCTATGTCCAACCCAGAATTAATGGACATGCTCCACCTCAGTAAATCTAAATCCCTTAGAGCCAACCTCAGCACAGAAATAAATAGAACATGCTGGAGGGACAGATTCATAACCCAGAGGCTCCCTTCGCTCTGGAATAGAATTCCAATTCATGTTAGGCAGAGCACCTCACTGACTCTCTTCAAGAAGAATCTTGATGAGTGGATGGGGGATCGTAGGTTTGTCCCAGGGATTACTTCCGTGTCACTATTAGACAGAGGCACAGTAAACTAAACTTTAAAAAGGGCACAGTACACTCAAATCAAGGGGTGGTGTAAGCCAAACAGAATCGGGCTAGGCTTATAAATGCCCCAGGGCAGATAGCCTAGTATGAACCTATGAACATATGAACCTAAGAGTTGACCTAGGTTTTGTCCCAACCTTTAGGACTTCATCAGAACAGTGACAAACCACACAACATTCCCTTAAATACACCCACCCATTATTCAATTGTTCCATTAAAGCCAAAATCAATGAATGTCATTAGTAAAAATTAATAAAAATATGTTAAATACAATTACATATACATATTATAACAATTAAAAACATTTCATTATGTCAAAACTTAATTACATACACTATTTTCTACCTAAAATATGCTTTAATTTTAATATGGGAGCAATAATAACACTATCATTTATGCCAGGAAAAGTCAGGGCATCTAACCTTAATTGCCATTTTAATTCGCAGATATATAAATGCACATCTAATGTCCTTCCCTGAATATCTTGATTGATCTGCTGAATTACACAAAATCTAAAACCATGTCCTGGATACTGCCCAATATGTCTAGCTAGGGCATTGGTAGTTCTAACATGCCCAGTATCCAATAAATGTTCATTTACTCTCTCCCTGAGGAATCTACAGGTTTTCCCTATATAAAATGCAGGGCATTCACCATACTTTGCTAAATACACCACATTCCAAATATAACAATTAAAATGTCCCTGAATGGATATGTGGCAATCTTGAACCCTAATACGATGACCAATTTCCATTATATTCTTACATGTACTACACCTTCCACATTTGAAATTTCCCAATTGTCGACTGGAGCTAACAGTATTATTATAGGACGCCTTCTCAAGAATCTCCTTCTCAAGAATCTCCTTGAATGATCTATCTCTTCTGAAAACAACTTTAGGAGCTGCCCCCATCCTTTCATCTACATTTTTATCCAATCTTAACAGACCCCAATTCTTCCGAATTGTCTGTATAAACCATTCAGCATCCTGGTTGAAGGTAATGACAAAATATAACCCCTCATTCCTTCCATCATGACATTTTGCACTTGATTCAGCTAGCGACATCTGTTTGGCTACTCCCACTGATGCCCCAGTCAAAATGGCCTTATATACACCCACTTCTCATTTGTGAATAATTTCATCTTTAATAGCTGTACATAAAGCTTCAGGGTACCGCCTTCTTGTAAACATCCTTATCATAAATTCCAATTAATTTATAAACTCCTGATAATCATTTTCCATTCTTGCAGCCCTCACCATTTGACCCTTATCAATGGATCTTTTTTGATGGTGAGGGTTCCAACTACTGAAGTCTAAGTAGGAGTTGGAAAATGTAGCCTTTCTATATATCCCAAATTTTAGCCACTTCTGCTCTTTATCCATCTCCAGATTTACATCCAAATATAACTTTTCAGTACTGCATTCATAAGTGAATTTAAAAAATTCTACAGTGTTATTAATAAAACTCAGGAATGCCTCAAGCTGTTCCACATTACCCTCCCATACAATAAAAATGTCATCCAGGAAGCGCTTATATTGTTTTATTTAACCTTTAAATTTACTGGGGAACACATACTTATTCTTCCAGAAAGACATAACATAATTGGCATAAATGGGGGCACATACAGCCCCCATAGCCACTCCGGTAACCTGCTTGTAAAAGTGTCCTTCAAAATACAAAAAATTATTACATAATACTGATTCCATTAAGGTCACAAACACATTAATCTGATCCTGATCATATAGGCCTGTCTTAGTCAGCTGACACTCCAACCAAGTTAGTCCCACCTCATGAGTAATAACAGAAAATAAATTGCATACATCCACAGTAAGCAAAATAGTATTATCTGTAAAAATTATATTATCCAATTTCTCAAAAAATTCCATGAATCTTTGGTGATGTATGCAAATGTTGCCCGCCCTTTTTGCAAATGGTAATCAAGATATTTGCTTATAAAACATGTTTTACTCTGCTTGCCATCCACTATGGGCCTAAACTTAATGTTATCTAATCCCTTATGCAATTTTGATATACCAAAGATGTTGCTAACCATAGGGTTATCACTTCTCAGATAACTGCGTTCATTTTCACTTATTTGCCCCTGAAATAATAAATCATCTATTAACAAATCCAATTTCAAGTATGCAATGTGAATTTCATTGATACTGCTTTCTTCATAGGTATAGTCTATTAACAAACCCAACATGGCATCAATATAGTCATTCTTGCCCATGACCACAGCACCATTACCTTTGTCGGGTTTCATAATTCGTATTCCTTTATCACTGGCCAATTCAAATAATAATCTATTTTCTTTCTCAGTCATATTATTGAAATTATCATAAATTTTCATTCTAAAATGTTCCCTAATATCCAGTTCACATGATCTTTCAAACATAGATATTGTGTGGTTGGTAGGCGGATTAAATTTACTAGGCTTAGTTAACACATTACGTTCATATCTATTATCAGCTTCAGCAAACCACACCTTGATATTCATTTTCCGGGTAAACATTTTAAGATCTATTAACATTTTAGACACTGTCCCTCCCCTTCCTCGTACAAATGTAAACCCTTTGGATAGCAAATCAGCATGCTCCACATCAAGCTCTATTTTAGAATAAATGTACACTTTATAATCACTGTGGGTATTGAAAATAACCACAGGATTACTTAAAAATTTAAAATCACTCATTTCGCGCAAAGCATCAATTAATTTTACAAAACTAAAGCAATCACTTGTAACACATCTATCGTTCGATTGACAAAACTCAAGTAAATGCCCAGATGCTTATCCATCCATGATTTCATTGTCCAAAATAACTTCATTAGTGTCACTTATACCCATATCTTGAATACTGTCAGTACCCATGGCTATTGTCATATACCCACATGCGTTATCACCTTCTTTACATCCACTCTCTGAATGATTGCCATGTGTTTAGGTGTCAGGAATGCACTAGCCATGCTGGACCAAACAAATACCATATCACTTGAAGAAGAAAGAAAAGAGATTACAACATTCTTCATCTAGCAACACTATGCCCTTGTTACACCTAAATAGCTTGCTAAGTTAGTAAGATATGTTATATATGTCATAAAATTCCAAAAGTGAAAGAAATAATAGACTTTAATGCCCACTGTCAACACAGCATTGCAAATAAGCTATTAGCTTATGACTGGCTATGTCTGCTGCCAACAAGTTAAACACAAATTAACCGTGTGAAGATTTATTCTATGGTGTGCATATACCTTTCTTATCAAATGAGCATATTAAATACCAATCATTTTGTAGATCAGGCTACATTTAACAGTGTTTATGCTGCTTCAAATCTTTCACATTAGTTTGTCATAAATAGGATGTGTTATTGACAACCATTTTGTACTCATTAATAAAATGTAAAAGTGTAATAGTTGAAACATTTTATAGATAGTTTGATATGGAACAGATTTAGGTATCACAGCATTGTCTTATCTTCTTAAGTTTTAAAGTTATTTGTCTGTTTATTAAAAATGAAACAAAAAAGTATGGTCTAGCCTTTCTTTGCCAGTTTATAGTTGTTGCAACCACATTTATAAAAGAAGTACCTTTGGCATGCCAATATTTTTGTGCTAAAAACACACTTAATAAAGGAAGCTTTTGTCATTTTAACTTTAAATTTGAAAGTAAATGTGCTTAACACTGCTTACAGTTTCTTTTCTGTCACAAAAGTTAGCATGTTCACTACTCAGATGCTCACATTGAGCTAAAAGTAATAAGACTACTGATAACTGTTAGTGAGACAGCAGACGTTTCTGATTATACTATTAAACGGAGAGCTGCTGTCCAAGATATTTCCATATCTGATTCACTGAACAGCTGAGAGAACACCTCTCAGGCAAGCTATAGTGGAAATAATTTGCCATTTATGACATTATGACCCAAAAATGTGCAGAATTAGTAATAGTTTATATATAAATAATAGTGCCTGTTCCTGTGGATATTATAGGATACTGACCATCCAGGGGTGATGCCACATGTGTATAGTCTCAACACTCTTGTAAGATCCATTACTTCTCTATACTGCCCATCTTTGCTGGAATTATTACATTAAAAATGGCTTGTGTGTTTATTTATGCTGGTTCATTTTTTTTTTTTTTTTTGCTGGGTGTTATAATTTTGCAGAGTGTCTTTATTTGCCTGCATTTATGAGAAAATAATTCCTTTATTTGTTTGGTTAAAATATTTAATATCATAAGCAAAAATCTTAACATTTCTGAATAGTTAATTTAGTTTTATATATTATGAACGTTTTCATTTTTTGTTACACATTTCTGTTAATTCTTTACTAATGTTTTGTCTACATATTTAAGTTTTAAATATCTTAGTTTCTTTTTGTCCTCCTTTCATTGACATTACTAGCATGACTATAATGTATACTTAATTTAATGTTTGACTGACATTTTTAAGATTATTTAAACATTTTAAGCAATAATATGGTTGATGCCATCATATTTTTATGTATCTGATATGGTTGTGATCAGTTATAGTTGTGCTGTAGTAATGTTAAAACTTTCACTGTTTTTATATGGTTCGTTTTTACAGCTGTATGCAGAGTAACAAGGGGAAGCATGTTTCATTGCTATAATACTTTATTTTTGTTTTTATTTCAATATGTTGTTAGAGATTATACTGAGTGAATGTTTGATGTTCTTAACTGGTGGGGTACAGTTTTGTTTCACCTTTGTGCTGCCAGTAGCTTGAGAAATATAGATTATCTGAACTTATCATATGGCTCTGCTTAATCTCCCTGTTCCTTGTTGTGAGATTTTGTTTTTACTATATTGGCTATATTTTGTGGAATGATCTGCATTTATTTTATAATTTTATATTGATTGATTGATTATTGTGTGTGTGTTTGTATATTATAACCCACTTCTCAACTGTCCCTGATCTGACTCTATTTTAGCTTTGTCCTTTTAATCAATATTAAAACTGCTGATTTTTGTAGAAAAGGTGGTAAATTACACTTAATACATAATGACAATAGTTATAAACTTATTTTACTTCAGAAAATGTATATTAATTCACATGCTCTTATTCTGTTGATGCCTGAAGTTAATAGAACTAATATTTTTCAAAGTGTCCCTGACTGTCCCTGATTATTTGTGGATTTATCTATGATTCTGTTGAGGTCAGTCTTGATTCATTTGGGAGCTATGTATTACAGCACAAAATGAATGATCTTAGGAGTGTCCTATTTAGTCACTGTACTAGTAACTGAACTCACACTGTCTGGCAAAGCAAATCAGCAAATTGCATTGTTTGAAGAAACCAGCTTGCCAAGTGGTATGAAGCTGAAATTAACTGAATGAAAAGCATAGGTCAATGAAAAACTCAGGTATATGCAAATTAATGCCCAAAACAGGGACATTAGAGCAAACTAGACAGATGTTTTGTCTAGGTAAAGTAAAAATCAGAGCACTGATGCACTGACTGAATCAATCTACCCCAAATTGAGCAAACACTAATTTAAAGTGAGGGAAAAAACAGCCTGAAAAGCATGAAAATCCATTACCAAATTTAAAGCCAATCACGATGCACTCCGAAATGCAGTACTATTCTTATATCCCAGTAATGTAAATGGGAGATTACCAAAAGCAGACCCATGACAATGTGGCTCATGCTTCAGATATCGAGGTATGTCATATCTTTGTAATATTATGTCACATGTGCAGTGTGCATTATGCAAAGTATATGTGTCAATCTTTTGAATCTTACATACTCCAGTTTTCTTTGTGTCTACATTGAGTCTTTGCACGTTCAGTTTACCACATCATTTCAGTTTAATGCATGGAACGGGACAGCCTTCACCCTTTCTTACTCCACCATAATTGCCCTACATTTGAATAATGCTTTGAAGTACACCTTCAGTGCATAAGGCAAAACCAAGAAATAATCAAGTTTAGACTGAACTCCAATCCTTGAACAGTATGATTCCATTCAGGTTAAAGATGTACCATTTTCTCCCTTGTATTTTCCTTATACTAGTCCGTCACATCCTCAGTTCTGTAACTCCATTCCCTGCTCCAGTGGTCGATGCCACATTATCTAGTTTTAATCTTACATTCAGGATGTTGTCTAGTCTTGCATATTGAGACCTGCAACTTCCTTTGTTCTCTTGTCTATAGATAACATGGCGATCTATGGAGCCTTCTGACGTTCATTTCTTATTGCCAGAAGGGAGAGGGTGTATTACATTTCCTTGATGACTGGCTCACAGGAGAAGGTGGCACACCTCTTGGAACATCCTTGCCATTTGGGACCAGTATCTATGGTGGACAGAGTCATGGGCAAGCGATTTCCTCAGCGACTTTCTAATAATAGGTTGCGCCATCATCCAGTAGAGTGTTGGCAACTTGTAGGGGATAAATCCTGTTTCTCTTTCATGATAGTACTACATGCTTTGGAATCACTCAGCTGGAATGCAACTATCTTGACTTATGTTCTTTTATTATTTTTACTTTGTAGGATTTTCATTTGATCCAGTGGGAATATGGCTTTGGTTACAGTGTGTTTTGTCCATATGCAATACCAATGTTCTTTGAGATTATTTTTCTTATTATAGTGGCTCTGTATAGTTTTCATAGGGCTGTGTATTCCACTTCCTTTCATTCTTTCTTCTAATCCTCATATTCTAAATACTGCCATGCGAGTACAATGCTATTTTATTTTTGTTTGCTGGGGTACAGGGGTGTTGTTTCATGTTACTTGTTGGAGTTATAGTTACTTTGTAACAATGATTTTATTCAAATTCTATGCAATATCTTTTTCATATGAAGCTGTCTATATTTGCTTGATTTCATGTTGATTTCTTAGACATAGAAAGAAGCAGTGATATCTCAGCTTATTACAGAGATGCAGCTCTAGTATTCTGAAACTATTCTATATTGTGATACATAGTGTGGTTGTGAAATGTAATAATGCATTTAATCTATAATGCTTTGTACTGGGCATGGCTGTATTCAATTGTTCTGTATTATCTTCTGCAATACTGGTGTACTACAAATCTTTTCTGTTGGTACTTCTTGGTAGCAGGTTGTATGAAATATTACTTGCCCATTATTTTCTACATTCAGATAATAAAGTGTCTGGAGTTTTCCAAGATATTTTCTAAACATATTATATATATATATATATATATATATATATATATATATATATATATATATATACACACACACGCACACACACACACACACACACACACACACACACACACACACATATATATATATATATATATATATATATATATATATATATATATATATATATATATCAACTGTAAGGGATTCACTGACATTACTCCTTTTAACTGTTTTTTAATGCCATTTTGGGAAGAACCTGCCTTTTTCTTTTCTTTCAGATTCCTTACCCATCTTTATCACTTCTTTCTTTTCCTTTGTCATTTTCTTTCATGCTTTGATACCTCACATTTTATTTCAACTCTTCCAACTAACTTCCTTGGTAATTCATGCTCTGTTTTAGACCCTTATTTTGACCACCAATTGTATGCTCTGTTACAAACCTTAGTATCTAGCTAGTTACTTAGGGTGCATCTACACAGGACTTATCTAATACTGTTTTTCATGCTGTTGTTTTAGGTTAGCTTCTTAATATGCTGATCTGCCTCCCTTTTGCTATACTGAACCCCTCCATTTTCTATACCTACCCCGTAAAAATCCAAATTCCATCAATGTTGCAATGTTCCATATCACTATTCTACTGCTTTTAACTACTGTATTTGTATGAAAGATGGTTTTATTTTTCTACTGCACCTTTGTACAATGGTATTTTAATTTTTACTGTTGTAAACTGCACAATGCCTCTTTCTTCCATGGCCAAATCTCTGCTTTATGTCTTTGTTGGGCTTTTCTCCTGGGCTGGTGCCCAGTAGGGATTTTCTGGTAAACAAAATAAATAAATAGATTTATGTCTTGTACAACAAATTGTACTACGCTGCTTTTCTAAAGCTAGTGGTCTCTGCTGCCTTTAAAAATTCCCCTCTCTCTCTCCATATATATTATAAATATTTTATATATATATATATATATATATATATATATATATATATATATATATATATCATATACACACATATACATATGTATAAATATAACACACACACACACACACACACACACACACACACACACACACACACACACACACACACACACACACACACACACACACACACACACACACACACACAGCTATGCAGACAAAAAGAGAGATGGAGAGTAAGAGAGACAAAGAAAATTGAAAAGAAACTGAAACAAGACAAGTAAACACTTACAAAAGTGTAATGGTCTCAATAAAAATGTTAAAAAGTAACAATATTTTAACTGACCGTTATAGAATAACATAATTCTTCTTTTTCATGTTGAAATAAAATTATTTTATGCTAGCTTTCCTACTCTAACAAAAAAAAAAAAAAACTGAAGCTTTATATTCTTACTGCCTGCCCATCCAGCTGTTTGTTCATCTGAGGAATATGAATTGGGTTATTATCCTTGCAGTTGTTGCTCATGTACAGAATTTCATTATCGAATTTGAAATCAGTAGAATGCACCTTGGATTGACTTCACTAAGCCATGTCTGTTGATGTTCTTCTACCCTGCAACACTCTCTCTGCACCCCCTATGTATCATAAGGCTTTAAAGGGCTTCTTCATCTGAAGGCATAATTTAAGAAAGGTTGAAAGAAGATTGCTGAGAACAGGGAGAAGTCCCAAAAATATAAAGTTGATTGATGTCTGTTGCTTCTGCTCCTTGGTGGCATCTCTACCCTGCTGAGACTTGTGGGATTTTTTTTTTATTGCAAGAAGATTGCTTTGTTGTTTCTTAAAGGGACATTAGCAACCTTCAGATGTCTGTGAAAGTCTTCGGTAGTAATGTAGGGATTTGAATCCTTAAAATATGCAACCAAATAAAGTTTCTTCTCGTTTTCTATTCAGTTCATTTTGTATATAATAAATATTGAAATAACTTTATTTCATTTTCAGGCTTTTTTGTGGCTGCAGATAAGAATGGAAAATTGGCTGATACCTTGTAAACAATTCAAGATAATTGCATTGTTTAAATACAAATATTTATTTAATGTGGAAATGAATTTGTACTCTTCAGATACAAATTTTAATATAGTGATAACAGATATACACTGCAGATATCATCTGAATGGAAGGTGGGTGTTTTACAATTTTTTACAGTCCTTTTCTGTTCTCCTTGATATTTGAGGTGCATATGTAGTGTAATACAATCAGTTAACAACAGCCACCAGATAACTAGCACTGACAAACTAGGTAGGTTTCACTTAAGAACAGGTATTAAATCCGATAATTAACACTGATTATCAGTGTCTGTGATATTTGCAAGTGGCATTCTTGCTTTTAATATGGGAATCTTAGAAACTCATGGGATTCACCCTCCCTAGAACTTTCATAAAATGTGACAGGAGTTTGGCATTTTTGTACTGCCCACAGTTGTGAGGATACTGTGACCACAGCTGATGCCCAAAGCAGTCACTCTATACAACTCTTCACCCAACAGGCACAATCTAGAGTTTGTGCCCTTACAACTGTGGGCAGTACAGAGGTGTCAAACTCCTGTCATACTGCATGACAGTTCTGGAGAGGTGAAACCCACAAGCTTTTGAGCTTCCCATATTAAAAATGAGTATGACACCTGCTTATGTCACTGAGCTAGTCAAATGCCTGAGCAGACCCCCAGAGGCTCATATCAGCTAACATACCAATACTAAATTAAGCCATTCTTTACAAGCAACTAGTTTCAAAACTAAAATACAGCTAAGACCCACAAGGTGTGATAGTAATCGGTTTGTCTGCTTAGCATCACTAAGTCCCCATCTTCCAAGTTAATACCAGTAAACATAAATCTGAAATCAAAATAACTAAAGGAGAAAAGTGGCAGGACCTATACTAAACAGATGCTACTCTGCAAGCATTCTAGTGCACACAAAGGTACGGTATGCTAAACAGACTTACTGTACAAGTATACTCATGCACAAATGTGCTCATCACTACTCTATTTCAAGAGACTCACATCAGAGTGAGAAGATGGCATCACACACTGGCATTAATAAAGAAACAAATACATGTTTTTAAAAGTAATGTCATTGTATAATAGCAATATATCATTGCATACACAAGCAATAATACCAGACAGGGTGGGCATTATCAAGTTAATACTGGAAGGCCTGTGGGTGTTGGAAGGCCTGATACCTTAGGCAGACAGCTTCACCACCCCTGGAAGGTTCATTATTTTCCGAACAATTGCCAAGTGTGGAGGGCATTATTGCACTAGATAATGGGCTATCTGTTAAACTGTTTTGTATTTGTTTTTTTTTGGTTTTTATTTTTTTGCATTAGTGTATACAATATGGGTTCACTTCTAAATTTCAAAATACTGAAATACCGAATTTCAGTATTTCGAAATTAGAAACCCGAACGTTCACAAACCCGACGGCTCACAATCACGCATGCCACAATCCCGAACCGTCAAAATATCGAAAAACACAGTCTGGCGTCCGTTTTTGTTATTTTACACCCTCCACCATTTGCAAAACACCCATGAAACATAAATGTGCTTTAAACTCACGAACACACCATCTCACATGACAAACAAGAGACACCTCCATGACCTGTACACATGTACAGCTTATAACTGCAGTAAACGTGCTATTGCAAGCAGAAATTCCTCCGTAATGTACGACTCACAATTGGCCAGGATGTGTTCAAACTGTTGTTGATGTACCATAAGTCTATGTCATTTAGGTGTGGGTGGACTACCACCACTTAGCCGGCTTCTAAGTTCATCCACCCTATCCTGTTCCCTGGCCAATGTATGCATAAGCACTCCCAGATCAGTTGCCTTTGCCCCAACAAACACTTCAGTCTCCGGTGCCACGCTTCCACAGAGTTTTGCGTGCGTGGCAAACACAAGATATTCAAGTCAAACACATTCCAAAAACTGATGGGGAATAGAGGCGGAAACCTCGCAACACAGGCAGACCTAGTGGTAAATCTTCTTTTCCTCCCCAACACATAGCAACCCCCGAAGTATTTTACAAGTTCCTGACCCTCCGTAGGAAACCTGCTCTTAAGTTCAATATATGCCCTTACCACGTCATCCTCTGGTAGGAATGCCAGGGCTATCAAACACTTCACACTTAGCTGGAACCACAGGTTGGTGTTGTAAAATCTAGTCAGTCCCAGCTGCTGTACCTTCCGCCATATGTTACGGCTAAAATGGAAGAGGCACCCCTTCGATTTCACCACATTAAAGTTTATTGCTATGCTCCTCTTGGCGGCTATCTCAAAGTCTCACAGTACGTACTTAAGATCTATTTGGAACCCATACTGCTCTAACAACTAGAAGATAGCATCCCACATAGCATTGTACACCCGCAACGACTTCTTACTCATTAGACAGTACAATAGTGGGACAGACTTACTATACCCGCCGCAGCGTAAGAGACCATGAATGCTATACAACTGTCTACATATCTCCCCCCTGTAGAAGAATGTCCCATCCATTAACCAAATTGTGACATTACTAAGATCATACAAGTTATTGACTGTGGTGAGCACCAACACGACATTTTCTCTGCTAGCATCACTGATACGCTTGTATATGAAGCTGCCTGCTTTGAGTGCATACTCCTCCACATTTACATCTTGTAACGTGACACATCTATTCCGGATCCCTCTGGTGCACTTACATCTTATCATCCCCACTTGTTGCAGCAAAGCCCTTCTGTTTGGGAGATAAGGCACTACATCTAGGGAAATGGTTGCTAGCACATCCTCAACAAGTAAACATGGTGCATCCCGTGAAATGCGTACTCTCTCTTTCAAGCCTGCACACATACCATACCTCTCAGCCTCTGTTGGGTCCCCTGCATGCATGTGTGCTTTTCAACACTTCTTCCCCGTCTGCAACAGTGGTAGTTATTACCCTCCCCTTGCACTTCATAGCCCTCTTCCACTTACAGCACCAATAATTCCTCTGCGGCGCTGTCTTTTCAAGGTGGTAAACGTACCCTTCTATTATAAGGACGTCCTTTCCTTTCTGTGATTTCACCCTGGTGTATGTTTCGCCCACATTCCCTGGTGGAGTTGTAGTGTTGGACGCCATGATACTGTCGGTACAACGTACAGCTAGTTCACGGTACAGGAAGCCTATATCCTTATTGGATGGTATTCTGGGACTTCGGGATTGTGATATCGCGATATTGAGCCGTCGGGTTTGTGAACGTTCGGGTTTCTAATTTCGAAATACTGAAATTCAGTATTTCAGTATTTCGAAATTTAGAAGTGAACCCATACAATATATATACATTTTTTTATATTTTTGCTGTAAAATTGTTCTACTTCCTAATATTTCAGACTTGTTGCAACATATGTAATTGTTGTTGGAGGAAGTATTTTACATCAGAAATATAAGTTACATAAGTACTTAACAACAGTCATACAACCACCCACATATGTGCGTGTGCACACGTGCATGCAGTAGTGTATACCCATACACACACACACACACACACACACACACACACACACACACACACACACACACACACACACACACACACACATGTTGCTTTTTTCCTTTAATTTACTTTTCTTTTCTTTTTTTTTTAATTATTTCATGCTCGTTAAACAGCACAGCCACATTTTAGGATACCCTGCTGTGGCCAAAGCTGGTTCCTCAGACCACTTA